>NC_134726.1:26937500-26945000 GCF_049634645.1 Pelodiscus sinensis | reverse complement strand
TCGGGTAGAAGGCGGGGCCCGTGGGCTCGCAGCCGCCGGGGGGCTCGGCGGGGTGCGGGGCGCCCCGCGGCTTGACCTCGGGAGGGTCCGGGGAGAGGCCGCCGCCGCTGTCGCTGTCGGAGCTGGGCATGGAGAGGCTGCTGGGCGAGTGCAGGTGGCGGCCCTGGCTCTTGAGCAGCTTCTTCTCGTGCTTGCGCTTCTTCTTCTCCATCTTCTCCAGCTCCTTGCGGGCGATCTCCTCCGGGTCCATCGGCTCCCCGCTGCACGTGGTGGGGTGCGAGTTGTGGGCCGGCCGGCCCGGGCCCTTCTTGGTGTTTTCTTTCTTTCTCCATTTGGCCCGGCGATTTTGGAACCAAACCTACACACCGAACAATGAAAACCAATTAACATTCAGCGCTCGGGGGGCGGCGGGGGCGCCGGGGCCCCCCCTCTCCTACGAGGCGGTGGCAGGCCCGGAGCCGCTGCTGGGAGAGAGAGGAGAGGAAAGAAGGTGCTTCTTTAAACCCGACCGAGATCTCCGGAAAGCAGAGCCGATATCGCACAGGCTGCTTTTTAAAAAATATAAACAACCTTCTTAAAACCTGATGGCTGATGGCTTGGGGGAGTTGAAGGCGGGAGGGCGGGGGGAAAACAGGAAGAGATCCGAATTAATGCAGCAGAGAAAGTGAATGAAAACCAATTAGTGTTCCAGGTGTCCGCCTCTCCCTGCAATGTACACACAGCCACGCGCAGCTTGGCTCGCTCCCCAAAATTATAACACACACACCCCGCACTTTAGGCCAATTAAAAAAAAAGAAAGTAACATTTCCATTATGTCTGAGTCGAGACTGAGTTTAGTTTACTTTGGAAGCCTTCCTGCGCTCTGGCCACCGGAGCCGGGGGGTGGTAAACACCTTTTGATTAAAAAACCCTATAGCGACATAAATAAAGTCACCGAAAGGGGGAGGGGGGAGGAGAGAATTCGTAACTTCACAGGACTGCTGACTTTTTAAAGTGTGTCCTTATTAAGAGATTCACAGTCACCCATGGCATTCGCTTGGATTTCCAGTTTCGTAGCCTGCCGATCACAACTATTGAATTAAATACACAGGTATTTTTCTTCCTAACCAGAAAGACAAAGGGGATCAATAAAAGCCCCCTAAAATACTATAAAATTCACCAAACGACGGACAAATCTTGTACCATATTATACATCAAACAAGCCAGCGGTTTTGTGTTTGAGACAGGGTTATTTACGACTACTACTACACCACCACACACGGAATTTTGACAAAAACTAAAGTATTATCTCGGCCAGATATAGGGGATGGGGGGCTGTACTTGACATCTCTAAAGGGAAAGCCAGCTACCATCCTTAGATTAAGAAGCTAAGCATGTGTGCGCGCATTTCACCCTGGCGCCCGAGCCGAACTGGACATGGGTTTGTGTGTGTCACCAATTCGGTTTTTATTCCTTTGTCCTCAGACTCCTCACCCCCTTCCTTTATTTTCCAATTGTGACAGTCAGGATCTCGGGAGCCGAAAAGAGACCGTCTCCTGTTTTTTAGGCAAGATCGGGATAGAGTGTAATCGGGCGGCATCTCTTTTTGTTAAAGATCCAAACAAGCCCATTTTGAATAGCAGAGATGGCTATTAGGAGAGAGACGCAAAGAGGTGTGTGTTTCAAGTCTGCTAGCGACAGACGGCGGTTCCTCGCTTTTCGCTGGGATGGTATAGATCTAATGCCTTTCTTTGTGCCCGTTCCAGGAGGCCTTGTCCCGGAGAATTACTGATTATCGTATTAAAAGGGAAATGGAGAGTCTCGACTTCACTCAACAACCTCAGAACAAATGGGATAAAAGGATTTCAAACCAGAAGAGGTCATGAGGGGGAGGAAAAAGCATTTTGTAAATACACCTTTAAACAATGCTAATGGATTAATAATATCCAGTCATGTCGTTAGCCCGTTCTTTGTGGTAAACGCCACCGGTTTTAGAGTACATGATCGATTTAAACACACACACACACAGAAAGAGAACAAGGCGCTTCGGATGTGTATCAAAACACAACACTGTCGTGATTTACACAGACGAAAGTACTGATTCAGTACATTTAAAATGCATGCAAAATAAAAGTATTTAAAATGTGCAAGTTTATTGGTTATCCATCCTCACGAGCTCAAAGCTAGGAGCAAACATATTAGCGTCTGAATATTTAATAGCCAGCCCATAGATAAAACCTGAATTCTTTGACCCCAGGATGATTTTTTATTACTGATATTTTAAAGATCAGTTTAAGCGAATAGTTTGGAAAGAGTGGTGGCTAAGTGGTTTGTCCAGATGAAGTTTTAGAGGATTCTTTTATCTACACCTTACAGCTGCCTTAGATCTCTTTTACACATTCTCCAATGTACCATGTTTAAGGCTCATATTTGCATGCTAATTTTTCACTCTTGGCTCATTTAAGAAAAATGTTTACAGTGAAAAGGGTTTATGAACTCTAGGCTTGAATTACACTCTTCTGGGCCTATTTGTAAACCAAGTTTAAAGGGGTGGGGAATTTAAAACAAAAACAAAATCACAACACGTTTAGATTTCCCACACTGCACGCGTAAATTAAAAGCAAACGTGTATGGCTCAGTACGGGTAAAAAATAAAAACCTACAACCCAGTGAACACAAGGCTAAATCAGGAGTTGAGGCGTCTAGATTACAGGACCCAAGGGCAGGAGGGGGAAAAAAAAACTAGTAAGGTGTTCGCAAGTACTAGTCTAATGAACACAACCGGTCTCATTTGGTGTGGAAATGGCAAGCCGGGATAGAGAACAACCACCAATGTGGCGAGTGCACTTGGCCTTAAGGGGAAAAAAAAGAAAAAAAAAAGATTTTTACCTGCACTCTAGACTCCACCAGGTCCAGCCTCAGCGCCAGCGCCTCTCTCATAAACACGTCCGGGTAATGACTTTCATTAAAGGCTTTTTCTAGCTCTTCTAGTTGCCAGCCAGTGAAATTCGTGCGGGTTCGTCTTCTTTTACAGCCAGGGCTTTCCTTGTCCGGGTCACCAGAGTCTGAAAAGGCAGAAATACAATCAACAAACCAGAAAAACGTGCCATTTCTCCCCCCCCCCCTGCATTTTACAACAGCCTCTTCACCTTTGCACTCGGTGCCGTTTATAAGGCGTGGGAGTATGTTCTTTACACACCCATATCAAAGATGGGGGAGGCCTTCTTCCTTCTCCTCCCCCCAAAGCCTGCTTTACAGGATGCTCGTTCTTGACATAGGCCATCATCGGAGAACAGGTGCAGGAGGAAAAGTTTTAACAGCGAGGCGGGTCCCTGGACCAAACTTAAACGGTTCAATTAAAAAGAGGGCCGCAGCCTACATTGGGTGCAAGGGCACCGGTCTCCTTTTCGAGCAAAGGCGCATGGGCTCCAGAGAGAGGCCCGGCTAGATGCCTGTCAAAGCCACTGGTACCTGAAGCAGGCCCAGCCCCTGCCGGGCCCACGGTCCCTACTCGGGAGTGGCATGTGGAAAGCTCGCAGGAGAGCAGATAGCTGCCAGAGCCGCGCGGGGAAGAGATGTGGTCGTAAAAATGGGACCCTACCCAAGTCCTTAAGGTCACCGGTTGGATTTTAACCGCCCGGCCGGCACTGCTTCCCCCTCTCCGGTTGTACGCTGCAGGTGTGTATTACTAAGTCTCGCAGCGACTTAGGGCGCAATGGGGTACGCCACGAAGGAGCATTGACAATCAGAGGTTGGGCATCACTGAGGTGCCTTAAAACTAGACAATAGATTTGCCCAGGAGGCAAACTTTGCACTTGCTTGTGCCCTAGTTAGAGCGGGGTCTAATCATCAACCTTCCTCCCCCCCCCCTCTCCGCAGAGGCACCCCCCTGCTCAACGGGGCCTCTCCTCCCGACGCCAACTTTAGAAGGGACCCGGGGACCGGCTATTGTTCGGCGCGCACGTGCGGGCACCACCCGAGCTGGTTCGGAATCCTCGTTCCAAAAGCGATGGGAACAGAAAAGGGCTTGGGGGGGGGAGGGAGAAATCCTGTCCCTGTTCCAGGGTCGGGTCTGGTTCCGGATCCCTTCGCAAAGATCCGTGGGGAGTGGATCAGACACCCCCCCCCCTCCCGCGAGCCTCCCTGCACAAAAGCGCAGCCCCCTCCCCAGCGCCCTGTCCGCGGTGGGTGCCGCGCATCTGATGCGGAGTAGGGGGCAGGGGCGCCGCTGGCGAACGGAGCCGAGGGGTGCTTACCTGAGAGCTTGAAGGGCTGGCTGTCCCCATTCACCCCGCAGCCCGCGGGGAGGAGCGGCGCGGGGTTCACCACGGAGGCGGCGCAGGAGCCGCTCAGTAATCCATCTATGGAGAAGGGCACGGCTGCGGCCGCCGACTGCAGCTGGTGGCCGGCCAGCTCGTAGACGTGGTGGTGGCTGAGCGGGTAAGGGAAGCCCACCATGCCTCCGAACTGGGCATGGGGGTGCTCCAGGAGGCGGCTGTCCATCATGGGGGCGGCTCTAGCGGGGCGGTGGGAGCGGGCGGCGCGGCGCGGGGCGCATGCTGGAGGGCGCCCGGGCGCTTTAACTTTATCAACATCAAGCTCCCAATAATTAGCTCCGGCTGGGGGAATTTGGGACCAATAAGAAACGTTAATCGGTCCTGACGTCAGAGACGTGCCAGTGTGGGGAGCAAACGTTTTCCATATCGATTGCTAATTATACCTGACATCCACCCTCAATAAACAATATCAGAGCTGTCACAACAAGACAAGGGGGGCTTGGATAAGAACTCCAGCCCGAGCAGGGGAGGAGGGCAGCATGGGCCAGGCAACCAGGGGTGGGGGTGCAGAGGAGATGGATAACTTATGGATCTGATTGATACCCCGTTAAATACTAAAAAGCCAGAGTTACACACACCCTCTCAGTCCCCCCCCCTATGCCCACCCTTTCCCCTCCCCTCTCCAAATCACTAATAGATTTCCCTTTAAAACATTCACCGGCGTGTTGTGGGGATTTTTCACCAGAAAGGCTCTACTCTCTGAACCTTTAAAGTGATGTTGCTCCAATTACAGGGAGACATTGAGCGGCAAATAGACTGATCCAATAATAGGAGATTCATCATCCTCTCTTTCCAGAGCTGTCACATTGAATTTAAAACTACAAGCCTTTTCATCTCCTCTCCGGCTCTATAACGGGGGGTGGAGGAGAGGGAAAGGGAGGGAAATAAATAAAAAAGAAGAAGAGCCTTTTACAGAAATTAAAGTGTGAGCTGATCATATCAATCAAAATAATAATTAATGCAATATCCTATTGATCCACGAACGCAAGAAATATTAAATTATGAACATAGCCAGAGGGTGGCTAATTAAATGCAGTGTATTTCGCAAAGGGAGGCCAACAAAGTTAAAAACCACCCTTACACCTTCTCCTTAAAGCAGGAGAAAGAAGAACTATACACACACATTTACTCTGCCAATGATTAATAGCCTCGAAGCTGCGGCCAAATTTGTTCTAATTAAATTATATTCCCATAGAAGTTTCACCAATATAAAATATTGATAAACTCCAAAAGTTAAATAATTAAAGAAAATATTCTTAAATAAACTACAGGAATGGGATTATGGCAGGAAGAAGCAGCAGAAAAACACACACACACTTCGGAGTGGATCCTATTTTTTTCCAGTGGCATTCATTAGTGATTCAACATAACAGAAATATAATTAAGAAACACTTTTCTAGTCTTCTCCAAGCAGTAAAAGGAGGAGTTTGGGGAAGCAGATACAAATATATTCACTCACTCGTCCCAAATCTTGCTAGGTGCAGGCGAATGGACTCAGCTTGGTCGGACTGGGATGCTTTTGTTCGATTTCTCTGCCATAAATAATGAAAGTTATGATTGCCAAACAAACACGAGGGATAACTAGAATGGATGGAGGCGGAAAGAGATAGAAGACTTCCAGGCAGAATCTATTTTCTATACTAACTGCAATGTTGTGTAATAGGAACTGGAACTTGTTTTACTCCGGGTTTCTAGAATATTTATCTCTATTATCTGAAGGGCTTAAACTGAATTTTGTTTCTTCTTTAAGTGACTTATATTCCTTTACATTCCCGCAGCGAAACCCCACAGACGAAAAAGGGGGGCGGGAGGGAGAGGGAATATAAAACTAAAAACTAAGCAGCAAGTCTGAAGATAAAGGGAAACCCTTAAACCTTTCTGGGAGGTTCATGCAGAATTAAATCCTTCAAGTCTGGGGGGAAAAAAAGAGAGAGAACACGAACACTTTATCTCTGGAAAACATACAAATAGATTTTCCAGTTATAAAATATCCAGTCAAAATGATACATTTCACAGGGTTTGTGTGCTTGAGAGAGACAGAAACAAATTGAAATAAAAAAGAAAGTGAAGTCTCTAATCTATGCTGTCTGTCTGGAGCAGTATTTATTCACCTAATTGAATATCACACAATATCCTGCTGTACCCCCCGCCCCTGCAATATAGATTAGTTTAATTATTGTCTCCCTGCCTCTGTTTAAAGCTAAAAGGTAGTTTGAATTTGGACTACACAGCTCCAACAGTAATAAGAAAATGATGGGGTTTGTATTAATTCTGGGGTCAAGGGCCAAGGGCTTCACTTTTCACCATAATTTAATTTCTTTCTCTATAAATACTAAATGTAAACTGTGTCCACTGGACCAAATTTTGCCTGTAGCAATAAATGCCTCATTTTCTGTCGGATTTCAGGGGAGGAATGCAAGGGGAACGTGTTTCTGAATACAGAATGGTAATCAATCCAGCAAAGAATAAGAGAGGAGACTTTCTCTCTCTCTCTCTCTTTATTATAATGAATTAATTCGACTTTATTTATCCCATTTTCTGGAGCTGACAGAATGTTAATTTGAGTTGAAATTTCTCTCGCCTCTCACTCCCTGACCCCTGGCCTCCAGATTGGCGTGTTGTAATAACCTGAATCTTTCAACAGAAGCCCTGATAATTGTTACCTTATTAGCATGCAAATTGTTTAATTAATATTATTATGGAGAAGCATACAATCCGTCCGTCACTTGACCTCAAGTGCAAGTCCACGTAGCAACCGGCTCTGTGCATTTCAATGTGCACATTTAAAATCGACTTCTGTTTTAATGTTTCTAGGATCCTTGTCGAGCTTCTAAAAAAATCTCTCTTAAAGTGTTTGAGAGGAGGCTTTCATGGGGGTGGGAGGGAAGCTTTTGATGCGGCGAGGCCTTGATATCTCTTTATATTGCTCTCCATCTAAAACACAAATTATAGAAGTCGTTTTCTTCTCCTTTCTTTATTTTGAACATCAAAATTTAATAATTGCTTCCTTGTCAATTGCTGCTGCTTTAAAGGCACCCCCTTCAATTCAGAGAGCGGTTCCTGCAGCCAAACAGACTTGCAGCAGCTCAATGAAAAGCAGCCCTTGACACGCAGTCCTGAGAGACGTTGCATTTAAATCCCTTTTTCTACAGCCGAGTGACATTGTCAGATGCTAGCTTTAATT